>NC_069502.1:1200019266-1200059266 GCF_027579735.1 Bombina bombina
TTTTATGTGTATCTTTGTGTATACATATTTTAGGTGATGTATTTATGTTTATTCATTTGCGCAAATTAAATCACATTTTGGTATAATCTGTTGTTTAGTATTAGTTATTATTGAAGAAGTGTGAAGTAACCCTGGTCTTTTTAGGATTTACCTTATACCGGTAATTTCATTTTCTCTCTATTTATTCTGTATGTAAATTTGTTTACCAGATTGCACCTCTCTGTTCACATATTTTGAATAGGTATGATCATTACTTCATTATTATGATTAGTATATAGTTGAGCTTACTAGCCTTTCTCTTTGTTTGTTCTTACATTTAAACTGTTTAGCTCTGGTGTGCGAGTAAGTTTTACTCACAGAGTGTCTATAGTTTGCTCCTAATATTATAATTAGAATTTCATTCCTTGTGACCCTATTCTTGTATTATAGACCTATTCGGTTTTTGTGACGGGTGACATTGTGTACTGCTAGGTATGGCATTTAAACTGTCCGATGAACAGTGGAATATTGATATAAATGAAGCATTCACTATTCCTGAAGGGGCTCAAATTGAAGGGGAGGAAGATATCATTAATGACATTGTTTCAGCGTTGAAAAGCTATAAGAAAAACTCACAAAACAAGTAAAGATCAAGTGGGAGCATCAGAGTTTAACCAATTATCTAAAACTTGATATAATCCCAAGGGGGTTACGTATTAGATTTGATCCTGGTATTAATCTTAGGTGCATTGATGCAAACACTGAATTCCTAACTAAATGGAATGAAATTCTCACTAAATGTTCTTTAGAGCTTATTGCTCTGATGATAGCGGAAGATGAGAAGTTAGAACAGTGTAAAACAAAGGTTGAAACAGTGTATAATTGCTTGACAAAATACGAAACTGATACATCTTTTGAAAAATTAAATAAAGAAGTCCAAAAATTAATTGAGAAATTGCAAAGTGATTTAAAAAGCCGCAAAAGACGTAAACTTATAAGGGATCAAGAAGATTATCGCAGGGATAGAGTGTACATATACAGAAATAGATTCAATACGCATAACTATTAAGATTCAGGCACAGATAACTCTGATTTTGACTCAGATAATGAAAAATCAAACTTATTGACTCAGAATACTGAACAGACCCCTTTAGGCGTAGGACCAGACAGGGAGGGAGGAGAAGGTACGGCAAGAAGAACTCAGACAGAAAAGAGAGGTGGAGGTGGGCAAAAGAACAACAGAAGGTTCCATATGATCACAAGGAACAGGTTGCGTTACAATTAAATGACCCCCCAGTATCAATATTAGGGGATCCCCGCTACCCTCCAGTAACATTGTTAATCTGTCAAATTTTAATTTAAATCAACAACATATTAGAGTATTGGAGAAAGGATTGAGCTTTTGTCCTAGCTCTAATCTAGATACTTTTGAAGCCATTAAAGACCTCAATTTATTTGCTAGAAAACTGGCACTTAAAAAAATCATGAAACCAAAGACAACAATTGATTTAACTAGCTTAGGAGACAGACAAGCAATTAATGACTTGGAGGGTCTTTTAAATTATCAAGATACACTTGCTAGGACTGAAATTAAACCAAAAACAGGTTTCAAAAAGAAATCAAGATATATATGCCTACATTCTGTACAATACCAAGTATTGCAACTTTTGTTAAAAAATGTTTTGAATGAAATTGAACAGATACAGGTTACTGGTATTGTAGATGATAATTTAACCCCCAAGGAAAGAGCAGCACTTAATGAGCTAATAAGACATAAAGTACTGGTCATAAAACCGGCCGATAAGGGGGGCAATGTTGTAATTCTGGATCAAAAAGATTATTTGGAAGAAGCAAATCATCAGCTAACTATGGTAGATCAATATCAGAAAGTCAGTCAAGAAGCATTTTCAAAATCGCATAATGAATTGTTGTTTTTTTTAAATGATACAAGAAGAGAACAGTTACTAACAGGGCAAGAATTTGCATTCCTTTACAATGACAAACCAAAAGTGCCAGTATTTTACTGGATACCTAAATTACACAAGTCATCAACAAAACCCCCTGGACGCCCCATTATTTCAGGGATAGGGGCGCCTACAGAAGGTATTAGCAAATATATAGACTCTTTCCTTCAACCCTTTGTGTCTGAGTTACGAACATTCACACAAGATTCCATAGATGTAATTAAAAAATTGGATGGGGGCTTACAATTTCTGAAAATACTTTACACGTCTCTTTAGACGTTGAGTCATTGTACTCATCAATACCACACAAAGTGGGTATAAGAGCATGTGAAAACTTTTTAAGACCTTGCGGGAATGATTTTGATAAACATACTAAATTTGTAATTAAGTTATTGGACTTCGTTTTGAATAATAATATCTTCATGTTTAATGGAAAATATTACAAACAAATTCAAGGAACAGCCATGGGGGCTACGTGTGCACCCACCTATGCCTGCCTCCACTTGGGACTTTGGGAAAACCAAGTGGTATTTGGTGATCTAGCCGCATGGGTGGATGCACACGTGCCCCTATGGATAAGATATGTCGATGACATCTTAATATTATGGGAAGGCACAAGTGCTGAACTGGAAGAATTTGTAGGTATTCTTAATCAGAATAATCTCAATATTTTCTTAACCTGTAATAGTGACAAGCAAAGTATAAGCTTCTTAGATCTTTTGATTAGCAAAGATGGAGACAAAATTCATACTGAGGTATACAGAAAGAAAACTGCATCTAAAAGTGTCCTTTTAGGTAGCAGTCACCATCCAGAAAATTTGAAAAGAGGAATCCCATATGGCCAATTCCTTCGCCTGCGAAGAACTTGTTCAGACATGAATACCTTTAATAGACAATCCAAAGAAATGGCAGAAAGGTTCTATGAAAGAGGGTACTCAAAGAGAGCAGTGAAAAGGGCTAGATATAAAGCTAAGATGCAAGATAGGAAAGATCTCCTATATGGTTAAAGAGACCGCCCTGAGTAAGATGGTAAAATAAGGTTTATAACTAAATACAACTCACATTGGAAAAAACTGCGAACAATTTTAAGCAATAATTGGTACTTACTATCCCAGGACAGTGATCTCTTTGACTCTGTAGGACAGAATCCCTCAATGACAGCAAGAAGAGCAAGTAACTTAAAAGTGAAAAAGGGTGTGTGTACAAGCGCTAAGGTAATCCCCAAGCTGTATCCAAACAGAGATCCTAACCAACCTCCAAAAAATATGCACAAGTAGTAAGAAGTGAATACAGCGCCAACAAGAGGCCAAGGGATAAATATACTCACAGAGAGATAAAAGAAGATTATTTAATGAACCATGTTAAAAAGCATCAGTAATAAAAGACTATATATAAAAAATGTAAAAAGCACATATAAATAAAATTACAAATACAGGAATATCTTACAGAAGCGGCTCAAAGGGCCAAAGCTGATAATTACAATAAAAACAGAGGTAATAACAGGTGATCAGTGTGAGTGGTACACCAGAATAAGAGTGTATACTGATAAAACAGAATTAGCCTAAGTGCAACTGTAGCAAGTGCATCAAGCAAAAAACTAATAAACAATAATACAAACAATAGTGTTCAAAATTAGTGTTACAAAAATAGTGTTCCAAAAAATAGAAAAATGCACTGCAGTGCAAAAAAAGGGGGGTAGTTTCTGCCCTCAAAAAAGGGCCTTTCTCAAGACTAGCTAGTCTTGAGAAAGGCCCTTTTTTGAGGGCAGAAACGCGTTGACATATTGGTAAGCATTACTTTAATCTTTACTTCATTCTCATATTGGATACACTATGTTGTGAATTTCTTTTTTTACAGGGACACATTTTTTAGGATACCATAGGAGCAGCTGACAGGTGCTAGGATCCAATCAGCTACTTCAGCAACCACACTCAGGAATTTGGATCTGTTAAAGTAACTAACATTGGAAGGAATCAATTTCCTCACTTTCACCTTGCTTTTCATCACCCTTTTTTTCCATTTTTTAGTTTTGATTTACTTATTTTTGTTCTTCACTAACATTTGTTGATCAACTTTTTGAACACTTTTTTGGATTATATTTTATTTTTTATTTTTTATGTTATTGCATATTGTGTATTATATTTGTTATGTTATTGCATATTGTGTATTTTATTTAATTATATCTTAACCTCACTGGATTAAGTAGCTAGCATTTTTATATCCATTTGCACTCACTCACTACTTGATTGTATCTATACAATTATTTTGCTACCCCCCCTTTTTTTGCACTGCAGTGCATTTTTCTATTTTTTGGAACACTATTTTTGTAACACTAATTTTGAACACTATTGTTTGTATTATTGTTTATTAGTTTTTTGCTTGATGCACTTGCTACAGTTGCACTTAGGCTAATTCTGTTTTATCAGTATACACTCTTATTCTGGTGTACCACTCACACTGATCACCTGTTATTACCTCTGTTTTTATTGTAATTATCAGCTTTGGCCCTTTGAGCCGCTTCTGTAAGATATTCCTGTATTTGTAATTTTATTTATATGTGCTTTTTACATTTTTTATATATAGTCTTTTATTACTGATGCTTTTTAACATGGTTCATTAAATAATCTTCTTTTATCTCTCTGTGAGTATATTTATCCCTTGGCCTCTTGTTGGCGCTGTATTCACTTCTTACTACTCAAGTAACTTAAAAGACCTACTTTTTAAAAGTGAATTTGTGAAAACACAACAGACAAATATGTTAGTTGACCAGGCACAAAACATAGTGGGTTGCTTTCCATGCAACCACTGTGCAGCATGCACTTTTATCAAGAGATCAAAAACCTTTGAGACAACTACTGGTAAAACATTCAAAATCAAATCTTTCATCAATTGCTCCTCTACTGGAGTAATTTATTTGTTATCATGCTCCTGTCCAAATTTCTATATAGGGAAAACTTATAGAGAGCTCCGTACACGTATATATGAGCATAGGGACGATATTAAAGATGTTAAAATTGATAGCCCAGTGGCCAGGCATTTTGCCCAATTCCATCAATCCAAGCTGGATAGTCTGGAATTTATAGGCATTGAACAAGTGAATCAGCACAGAAGAGGAGGTAACATTAACACCATACTGCTCCAAAAGGAGACAAGGTGGTTGTGTATCTTAAAAACATTGATCCCATTAGGACTTAATGAAAAATTAGAATTTGCTTTTTTTTCTTAAAAACTAATTGCAGTCCCTCTTTTATCTAATTTTTTATTAAATCAAATTTCCATGAGAAATTAGAAGTTGCCTCCTTCTTGCCCAAAAATTATCTTCATTCCCCTTCTCCTTTAAAAACTTTAAAAATTTAAATTTTGATTAAATCAACCGTTCATGTAATGGTAAATACAGTAAATTGTGTCAGGTTATGCTATTCCTGGCAGGTTTATGCAGTGCCCCTCGCTACAGATTCTGAATGGGTAAATAAATAATAAATGATAACGTTAATAAACTTTCAACACAGATTAGATTATTTTGATATTTATTGACATATATTTAGTTGTTTTTGTATTTGGTTTGTCACATATTTGTCTCACTAAATGTCTTGTCTGTTCGTTTTGTCCATGTAAATAATGAATGAATTAGGGATAAGAAATATATGTATTTAATGATGCACGAAAATAAAGTATAAGCACAAATTACGGCTAACATTTATTGATGCCGTTTAAACAAATCCCCAATGAATGAGTGATGTTATCGTCACATGATTCCAGCGTCCAATAAGAAAGGCCTTCAATGATGTCAGGGATCAACCCGGAAGAAGCTACTTGCTGCCAGACTATGGAGCGAAACGCTCAGAAGGAAGCATCGGTGCGCAGCACTACATCCGTGGGATCCCCCACCTCAAGCCGCCTGGTATACCATCCCCTGTGTGGAGAAGTAGTGAGTGGAAGATTCTTAGAAATGGCAACAGCCTGTTAAGGAGAGGTAACAGTTGGACTCACACGAGTCTTAAAGTAACTACCTGTCTAAGGATGGACGCATAATACCTGCCTCGATAACATACAAAATTACTCATGTGGATACCCCACACAGGGTTCTTAAATCATGAGGGATGTTTCACATACTTGCTTGTTAATCACGCATGCACAAGTCACTTTACTAATGAACTCCACTAATGCATATCCATAACATTATCAATAACGCTGTTTGCTGACTAACTATCATTGCAAAATTAATTATTGCTATACATGTTGTCCGCTTGGTTGCTGTTACCATATGCTATGGAATATTATATGGCATGTTTTATCTGACTGCAGTTATCGCATCTTTGCAAAATTCATTAATAACGTTGCTTGCTGACTTACCACCTTTGCAAAATTGATTGTTGCTGCATATACAGTTTGTTTTGATGTTGCTACGACATGCTATGGAACATTATATGCAATTTTGATCTAACTGCAGCTATCGCATCTTTGCAAAATTGACTGTCATTTCATATTTACTTGCCTTGATGCTGTTATTACATGCTATTGAATACTACACGGCATTCTGAACTTTTTGCAGCTATTGCATATATCACCCTGCTGCTATTTGTTGTCACATTAGTTCAGTGTTTGTGCTTTTTTATTACTAGCCGGCTTGGTTACCATACTAGGTGTATGTGGGGCCCATGTGTTGTCTTTTATGTGTGTCTTTGTGTATACATATTTTAGGTGATGTATTTATGTTTATTCATTTGCACGAATTAAATCACATTTTGGTATAATCTGTTGTTTAGTATTAGTTATTATTGAAGAAGTGTGCAGTAACCCTGGTCTTTTTAGGATTTACCTTATACCGGTAATTTCCTTTTCTCTCTATTTATTCTGTATGTAAAATAAATACAAACTTACCTGTGAAATTAAACCTAGGCTGCCTTACACTAAAACCTAACATTACAAAAAATAAAAAAAAACTAACATTACAAAAAATAACAAACACTAAAATTACAAAAAATAAAAAAAAACTAACATTACACCATTACAAAAAATAACAAACAAAATTATCTAAAACAATAACAATTATTCCTATTCTAATGCCCTTTAAAAAAAATACCCACCCCAAAATAAAAAAGCCTAATCTAGAATAAATTGCCAAGGGCCCTTAAAAGGGCCTTTTGTAGGGCATTGCCCTAAAGTTTAAATCTCTTTTGCTGCAAAACAAAACAAACACCCCCAAACAGTATACAACCCCCCACACCCTAAACACATAAAATAAAAGCCTAATCTACTCATTGCCCTGAAAAGGGCATTTGTATGGGCATTGGTCTTAAAAGGGCATTTACAGTGGGGCAAAAAAAGTATTTAGTCAGCCACCAATTGTGCAAGTTCTCCCACTTAAGAAGATGAGAGAGGCCTGTAATTTTCATCATAGGTATACCTCAACTATGAGAGACAAAATGTGGAACAAATCCAGACAATCACATTGTCTGATTTGGAAAGAGTTTATTTGCAAATTATGGTGGAAAATAAGTATTTGGTCAATATCAAAAGTTCATCTCAATACTTTGTTATATATCCTTTATTGGCAATGACAGAGGTCAAACGCTTTCTGTAAGTCTTCACAAGGTTGTCACACACTGTTGCTGGTATGTTGGCCTATTCCTGCATGCAGATCTCCTCTAGAGCAGTGATGTTTTGGGGCTGTCGCTTGGCAACATGGACTTTCAACTCCCTCCAAAGGTTTTCTATGGGGTTGAGATCTGGAGACTGACTAGAACACTCTAGGACCTTGAAATGCTTCTTACGAATCCACTCCTGTCCGGGCGGTGTGTTTGGGATCATTGTCATGGTGAAAGACCCAGCCACGTTTCATCTTCAATGCCCTTGCAGATGGAAGGAGGTTTGCACTCAAAATCTCACAATACATGGCCCCATTCATTCTTTCATGTACACGGATAAGTCGTCCCATTCCCTTTGCAGAGAAACAGCCCCAAAGCATGATGTTGCCACCCCCATGCTTCACAGTAGGTATGGTGTTCTTTGGTTGCAACTCAGCATTCTCTTTCCTCCAAACACGACTAGTTGTGTTTCTACCAAACAGTTCTACTTTGGTTTCTTCTGACCATATGACATTCTCCCAATCTGCTTCTGGATCATCCAAATGCTCTCTAGCATACTTCAGATGGGCCCGGACATGTACTGGCTTAAGCAGGAGGACACGTCTGGCACTCCAGGAACTGAGTCCCTGGTGGCGTAGTGTGTTACTGATGGTAGCCTTTGTTACATTGGTCCCAGCTCTCTGCAGGTCATTCACTAGGTCCCCCCGTGTGGTTCTAGGATGTTTGCTCACCGTTCTTGTGATCATTTTGACCCCACTGGGTGAGATCTTGCGTGGAGCCCCAGATCGAGGGAGATTATCAGTGGTCTTGTATGTCTTCCATTTTCTAATTATTGCTCCCACAGTTGATTTATTCACACCAAGCTGCTTGCCTATTGCAGATTCAGTCTTCCCAGCCTGGTGCAGGTCTACAATTTTGTTTCTGGTGTCCTTCGACAGCTCTTTGGTCTTCACCATAGTGGAGTTTGGAGTGTGACTGTTTGAGGTTGTGGACAGGTGTCTTTTATACTGATAACAAGTTCAAACAGGTGCCATTATACAGGTAATGAGTGGAGGACAGAGGAGCCTCTTAAAGAAGAAGATACAGGTATGTGAGAGCCAGAAATCTTGCTTGTTTGTAGGTGACCAAATACTTATTTTCCACCATAATATGCAAATAAATTCCTTCCAAATCAGGCAATGTGATTGTCTGGATTTATTTCCACATTTTGTCTCTCATAGTTGAGGTATACCTATGATGAAAATTACAGGCCTCTCTCATCTTCTTAAGTGGGAGAACTTGCACAATTGGTGGCTGACTAAATACTTTTTTGCCCCACTGTAGCTCTTTTTCCTGCCCTTAAAAGGGCATTCAGCTCTTTTATGAAATGCCCAAGCCCTAATCTAAAAATAAAAACCCACCCGAAAACTAAAAAAATACATTACACAAAATAACAAACAAATTATCAAAAATAATAAAAATTATTCCTATTCTAATACCAATTAAAAAAAAAAAACACCCAAAGTAAAAAAACTAATCTAGAATAAACTTAAAAGGGCCTTTTGTAGGACATTGCCCTAAGTTAAACAGCTCTTTACCTGAAAAAAAATACAAAGACCGACTAACATTATAAACCCCCACCCCCTACCAAACCCACAAAACAAAAAATCTAAAAAAACCTAAGCTATCCATTGCCCTGAAAAGGGCATTTGTATGGGGATTGCCCTTAAAAGGGCATGTAGCTCTTTTGCATTGCCCTTAAAAGGGCATTTAGCTCATTTACAATAGCCCAAACCTTAAACTAAAAAAAAAAACACCAAAAAACCTTAAAAAATCATAACACTGAGTCAGAGCACACTCACAAGCCACGGGTAAGGAGTCATAATACCTGCAGGCACAACATCATAGCGGGGGTTGAGAGGGAGAGAGCCTTTAATCTTTCACACGCTAAAACTTAGAGAGCAGTCTAACAACGGCTCGAATCCCCATACGGGAGTGCAGAATTATTAGGCAAATGAGAATTTTGACCACATCATCCTCTTTATGCATGTTGTCTTACTCCAAGCTGTATAGGCTCGAAAGCCTACTACCAATTAAGCATATTAGGTGATGTGCATCTCTGTAATGAGAAGGGGTGTGGTCTAATGACATCAACACCCTATATCAGGTGTGCATAATTATTAGGCAACTTCCTTTCCTTTGGCAAAATGGGTCAAAAGAAGGACTTGACAGGCTCAGAAAAGTCAAAAATAGTGAGATATCTTGCAGAGGGATGCAGCACTGTTAAAATTGCAAAGCTTCTGAAGCGTGATCATCAAACAATCAAGCGTTTCATTCAAAATAGTCAACAGGGTCGCAAGAAGCGTGTGGAAAAACCAAGGCGCAAATTAACTGCCCATGAACTGAGAAAAGTCAAGCGTGCAGCTGCCAAGATCCCACTTGCCACCAGTTTGGCCATAGTTCAAAGCTGCAACATCACTGGAGTGCCCAAAAGCACAAGGTGTGCAATACTCAAAGACATGGCCAAGGTAAGAAAGGCTGAAAGACGACCACCACTGAACAAGACACACAAGCTGAAACGTCAAGACTGGGCCAAGAAATATCTCAAGACTGATTTTTCTAAGGTTTTATGGACTGATGAAATGAGAGTGAGTCTTGATGGGCCAGATGGATAGGCCCGTGGCTGGATTGGTAAAGGGCAGAGAGCTCCAGTCCGACTCAGACGCCAGCAAAGTGGAGGTGGAGTACTGGTTTGGGCTGGTATCATCAAAGATGAGCTTGTGGGGCCTTTTCGGATTGAGAATGGAGTCAAGCTCAACTCCCAGTCCTACTGCCAGGTTCTGGAAGACACCTTCTTCAAGCAGTGGTACAGGAAGAAGTCTGCATCCTTCAAGAAAAACATGATTTTCATGCAGGACAATGCTCCATCACACGCGTCCAAGTACTCCACAGCGTGGCTGGCAAGAAAGGGTATAAAAGAAGAAAATCTAATGACATGGCCTCATTGTTCACCTGATCTGAACCCCATTGAGAACCTGTGGTCCATCATCAAATGTGAGATTTACAAGGAGGGAAAACAGTACACCTCTCTGAACAGTGTCTGGGAGGCTGTGGTTGCTGCTGCACGCAATGTTGATGGTGAACAGATCAAAACACTGACAGAATCCATGGATGGCAGGCTTTTGAGTGTCCTTGCAAAGAAAGGTGGCTATATTGGTCACTGATTTGTTTTTGTTTTGTTTTTGAATGTCAGAAATGTATATTTGTGAATGTTGAGATGTTATATTGGTTTCACTGGTAAAAATAAATAATTGAAATGGGTATATATTTGTTTTTCGTTAAGTTGCCTAATAATTATGCACAGTAATAGTCACCTGCACACACAGATATCCCCCTAAAATAGCTAAAACTAAAAACAAACTAAAAACTACTTCCAAAAATATTCAGTTTTGATATTAATGAGTTTTTTAGGTTCATTGAGAACATGGTTGTTGTTCAATAATAAAATTAATCCTCAAAAATACAACTTGCCTAATAATTCTGCACTCCCTGTATATGGCCTCCTAAACTAACAGCTCTCCTAAGGGCGATACATACAGGACACAAGGCAGCATTGAGCTACCGGAATACAGCTGCAAGCCTACTCTATAAATGCAGCCAGTTGATTTACAACTTAGTAGCTGCCATAAATTTTGCTGCCTATTTGAGGCCTAACAGACTTAGACTTTAAAAGATAAGAAGACACATTGTTTTATATGGTGACACTTTACACATAAAGGGATTGGGCCTACTAAAGACACATATAGGACCTTCTCATTTAATTATTCTCGGAGGAGTGTGGGACCTGGGGGGCTCCACATTGACTACCCTATATATTACAAGATGTCACAACGCAAGGGGCAAAAACCTGACAAGAACAACAAACTAGCAGTCTCCACGCCCTCAGTGTCTGTCTTTTTTCAACCTTCAGAGACCTGTTCAACAGAATCTTCTCAGATACAGGATCAGCCTTCCACTGAGAAGCAACTAGAATATACCCCCTCACAATATAAATCACTATTGGCCCTCCCATCACAAATTGCGGATCTCCCCTCCAAATCAGATTTCGAGTCATTGAAATCCTTTATCAAATGATATAAGCTCCAGACTTGACTATATAGAAGAGGGCCAGGGGGCGCTCAACTCCATGGTCAGCACTAACACCCAAAAACTCTCTATACAAGATTCAATGGTGCAGGCCTTACAAGAAAAACTAGAGGATTTGGACAATCGTGGGAGACGGAACAACCTTAGGATTAGAGGTATACCTGAGGAGATCTCCCCAGAGCAGCTAAAATCTTATGTCAAGGACCTGTTTCACTTCTTAAACCCTAGGTCGCCTCCACTACTAAATGACAAAATTGAACGGATCCATAGAGCGCTGAGACCTCCATCTAAGCCTCCCAACCCACCTAGAGATCTGATTATGAGGTTCTTAAGATTCACTACCAAAGAAGAAGTGTGGAAAGCGGTGAGAACCAGAAGATCCATTACCTTTAAAGACCACACCCTACAAATTTTCCAGGACCTCTGCCCTCAAACTATCCAGAGGAGGAGGGAGGTCCAGTTTCTCACCAAAGCCCTGCAAGAACACAATATTAGATATCGCTGGGGATACCCATTCAGTCTGATCATTACCCACAATGGATCACAGATCATCTACAAAACTTTCCACGACCTAGACGTTTCCAAAAAACTGAACATCACCATTGTTCCCCCAGATGAAGATGTCCTCGAGACTGCAAGAAGGCATCCAGAAAAAACGAAAGATCCCCCCAGAGAACAACGCCCTCAATGGAATAAAGTCCATCCCAAGAAAAGGAAGACTGACACCACATCTCCAGGCCCATCACGGCCACAGGACCCTTCATAACTGTATTAACTGGCAATGATTGCCAGGCCACATATCCCCTGTTACTGGAGACAACTGGCCATGCTGGGGAGCTTTCCCTGGCCTATATTCATCTGGACTGTTCCTGATCGTGGGTAGAGGGGTAAGAACTTAACTTATGCTGAAACAGTTGTGAGTTTGTTTACTGGGACTTTGTTGTTGTAGCCCTGTTGCATGTTATTGTCTGCCCCTTTTTTCTCCTACTTGTAGTCTTTCTTCATAGGTAACTGGACTAGTCTTATGGACATTGGGCAAAACTAAGCTTAATATATGTCATATAAACTATGTCGGGACTAGGTGTTATCAATATTAAGTGCTAATGATGATGTGACTATGATCGACACAGTCTCAGTCCCCCATTCCTCATGCACCCCCTTCCCCCCTATATCTCCCTCTACCTCACCCTTTATACCTTCCCCCTCCACTCCCCCCGTTCCCTCCCCCCTTTCACAGGTCCCCACCTGAAACTCCTACATATCTTATGAAAAGATATCTAGAGCTTTATGCAACACCAATCATTCCCCAAACAAGGTGTATAGTTTTACAAATACACTACACGTTGGATCTGTTCATAGTTTATGTTTACCTTATTTTGTTATACTTTTTGATATGGTCTATGTGATGTCTCATGCTTTTTACTGGACAATGTTCAAATCTATCTTGATATGCAAAATTGAAGTATGCTTGCTATATGAATCTTTATATATACAGAAATACGTTTTAGTCGATGGATAGGTCTAATTTTAAAATTCTTTCCCACAATGTCAAGGGGCTTAATATTCCACAAAAGAGAACCACTGCTCTTAAAGATTACAAAAGGCTTAAATGTGATATTGTAATGCTACAAGAGACCCATTTCAGAAGGGGGCGGGAACCCCGTGCCTCCTTTAAGAAATTTGGAACAGCATATTTCTCCTCCAATAGTTCTAAACATAATGGAGTTTGCACAATGATTAGTAAGAATTTCCCCTTCCTAGTGAATTCAATAGATAGGGACAGACAGGGAAGGTATTTGATTATCTCTGGGCTATTGAACAGCAAACCTATAACTCTAGCTAACATATACGCCCCTAGCTTGGATGCCCCTGGTTTCTTTCACCAGTTATGCAACAAACTCCTAGAGTCCTCTAAGGGTAGTCTGGTTGTTGGAGGCGATTTCAATATTGCCCTAGACCCAACATTGGACTACTCGGCCGGCACATCAGCCGTCTCCACTAAGTCCTTGAAATTCACTAGATCCAAGTTAACTAAACTGGCCATACACGATGTCTGGCAACTCCACCACCCACTTGAGAAAGATTTCACCTTTTACTCACACCCACACCAAAGCTATTCTAGAATAGATTACATACTAACAGATGTTACCAGTTTGGCCCACACCCGGCACTCTGAAATACACCCAATAACGTGGTCCGACTACGCCATGGTTAGCTGCACATTTAATTGTCCCACAGGTGTCAATCAATCAAGATCTTGGAGATTAGATGAGTCCCTATTAAAGGACCCATTGATACGGATCCACCTATCTAAGGCCATCGAAGACTACTTTAAGATAAATAATACCCCGGACGTGTGCCAGCAACACATATGGAATGCTCACAAGTGCGTCCTTAGGGGTGAGCTGATTGCCCTAAAGGCAGCCAGAATAAAACAACAACAATACTACCTAACATCCCTACTTACTGACTTAAACAAACTCCAAGAAATACACAAAATATTTCCGAAAGACCGATCTCTCCTAGAAAGTCTAGACACAAACGATCACAGCTTAACTGTTATCTAGGGAAAGAAGCCAAACGCAATGCACTCTTCCTTAAGAAAACATATTACGAAGGCGCTAACAAACAGGGCAAACTCCTAGCTAGGCAGCTTAGAAGAAAAACCCTCAGCAGATATATCATACACATTAAGGACTATAAGGGAAATGACTGGCACACATCGAAAGACATAGCAGACAGCTTTAGGCACTATTACCACTCACTATATAATCTGTCCACAGACGTACATCCCCCGGTAAATACAGCAATTCAAGGCTACTTGGCACAACTGCACTTACCCCAAATTAGTGACAAACAGAGGACCAATCTGGACTCTCCCATCTCGATAGAAGAAGTCAAATTAGCTATTAAAACATTGAAAGCAGGTAAATCCCCAGGCCTAGACGGATTTAGCAACACCTACTACACAACATTCAGAGATATCTTGATACCCCATCTTTTGGCATACTTTCAAAGTATTGATCAAGATAAGCCCTTCCCCCCCACAGCCCTACAGGCCAACGTCACGTTAATTCCTAAGCCGAACAAATCTACTATATCCATTTCTAATTATAGACCGATCTCCCTTCTGAATTCAGATATAAAGATTTTCGCTAAAGTCATAGCCAATAGACTCAATCTAATACTGCCCCATATTATACATCGTGACCAAGTTGGCTTTGTACCATACCGAGAAGCTAGGGACAATACGGTGCGCAACCTACACCTACTATGGCATGCTAAGACTAATCATATTCCCTCTCTCTGGATTTCCACCGATGCCGAAAAGGCCTTCGACAGAGTCGGATGGCCTTTTCTTGAAGCAACTTTGCGGGCCTATGGCTTTGGCGATAAAATATTGTATAGAATCTTTGCGTTATATAACAAACCAAGTGCCAGAATTGCCCTTAACAGAGTCCTATCACCCCCGTTTCAGATTACAAACGGCACCAGGCAAGGCTGCCCCTTGTCTCCCCTGCTTTTCACATGCCTCATTGAAACTCTAGCGACCAAAATTAGATCCAATAGACAAATCCAGGGCCTGAGGGTGGGAGGGGAAGAATACAAGTTGTCTCTCTTCGCGGACGACATCCTATTTTCCCTAATGGCACCAGTAGAATCAATCCCTCACTTACTTAAGGAATTGGAGATCTTCCATAACCTCTCTAATTACAAAATTAATCAAAATAAATCCGAGATGCTAGGGGTAGCCATAGATCCCCCAATGGAAGAAATGATCTCTAAAATCTGCCCATTTAAATGGAACAAAGTTTCACTAAAATATCTGGGGATACATTTAACGGACAATCCTGAATTGCTACACAAGTTGAATTATTCAACCATAAAAACTGACTTAATTCGAGACCTCTCATCCTGGACCAGGAAACATTTGTCCTGGCTGGGAAGGATAAATACAATTAAGATGAACATCTTCCCAAGACTGCTCTACATTATGCAGACTCTCCCCATTCAACTCCCCAGCACATACATACCACAGATGCAACAGTTGTTTAGCTAGTTCATTTGGAACAGACGCCCCCCCAGGATAAACAAGTTCATAATGTCCCGTCCTACAACCCAGGGAGGATTGGGAGTCCCAAACATTGATGCATACCGGAGGTCTATATTTCTCCAGAGAATCCTTGACTGGAGGATTCATAGGGAACATAAGAGATGGGTCTCATTGGAGGAAAACCTTAGTCCTGGCTCTAATCTCCCCTCTATATGCTGGAACCCAGGTTTCCAGGTACTCTCCAAACAAATCAATAACCCGATTACACAGGAAACACTGAGAATCTGGGATTCTTCTAATAGGATAAACCCATACAAATCTTCCTGTCCAGGCCCCTTAACATCACTTCTTCACAATAACGAGTTTTCCCTGTTAACCCTAATTAGGTGCTCAGAGATGCAGTATAGAGACGCAGACGTCCCACTCATGACTCTAACTAACAATGACCTGATGAAATCTCAGGAACAGCTAATAGAAACAGGTCACAACTGGGCCAGCAATTGGTTCACATACCGAAGAGCACACCATTACATCACAACACACCAACAACACTTAAACATGTTACGACCATTGACTAACATTGAGAAATTATACACGTCTACACCACCAGTTAAACACAGCCTTTCCCATATCTATAACATTATTACTCAGCTGCCACCGGGTAACCTTCCGCGCTCTATCGAGATGTGGGAGAGGGAACTAGGGGTCACCATCACGCCTCAGACAGCGACACTTATTTTTCATAATACCAAATCTGCCTCTATGTCAGCATCTATCAAAGAAATTAACTATAAAATATTACATGGGTGGTATCTGACCCCTAGGAGAATCCACAAACTTTTTCCGCAGACCAATAATCGCTGCTGGAGGTGTGGACATGTTGGCAGTGGCATGAGTCACATGTGGTGTTGGTGCTCCCCTTGTGTAGCTATTAAACAAATCAATTAAACTACCCCAACCTCACTTTAAATCCCTGTTAAAAATTATGACGAATAGCATAAAAGTGCTGATAGCACAAAACTGGAGATCGTCGGAGATTCCCTCTCTGGCCTTATTGCGTAGCAAGGTCACAGATTTGATCGAACTAGAGGAGTATAGCTCCTACTTGCAAGATAAAAGGGAACAATTCATAGAGCTACAAGTAACATGGGCAAATTATATCAAATCCACCAAGCCCCAACCTAGTCCACTCGACAACACATAGAGGTTTTCTAACCGGTCATGTAGATAGAACTTATCCAAGCATAAACGCAGCCAATGAATAATACTTTCAGGTAGACTTTAGTTCATAAAGAGATAAGCATTGAGATGTCTTTATTTCTGTCACTGTTATCTTGGTATTGTTTTAGAAAAAAAAAAAGTTAAAACAAGAGTCTATGATGCATGATTTTTGCTCTGTATTTTTCTCTATGAGATTGACAATGTGATTGCCATAACTGTATTCTTACTTGTTTGTTTTGTCGACCTCTTTGTATCATGGATTCTTAATAAAAAAGTTTTGAAAAAAAAAAAAATCCTAACACTAACCCCCAAAGATCCACTTACTGTTGCTGAAGTCCCGCTTGAAAGATCTTCATCCTGAGGGCTCCATCTTTATCCAGGCGGCTCCATCTTCATCCAGGCGGCATCTTCTATCTTCTTCCCGGCAGCGTCTTCTATCTTCATCCTGGCGGCACGGAGTGGGTCCATCCTAAAAACATTGGGCGCAGAGCATCCTCTTCATACGGTCGCCGCCGTACACTGAATCTTCAATCCAAGGTACGTGATTCAAAATGGTGTCCCTTGCATTCCTATTGGCTGATTTGATTTTAGAAATTCAAATCAGTCAATAGGATGAGAGCTACTGAAATCCTATTGGCTTTTCAAAACAGCCAATAGGATGAGAGTTTCTGAAATTCTATTGGCTAATTTGAATAGCCAATAGAATTTTAGCAGCTCTCATCCTATTGGCTGATTTGAACTAGCTAAATGCCCTTTTCAGAGCAATGCAAAAGAGCTAAATGCCATTTTTTGAGGGCAGTGCCCATACAAATGCCATTTTCAGGGCAATGGTTAGCTTAGGTTTTTCTTAAAGTTAGGTTTTGTTTTATTTTGGGGGGTTGGTTGGGTGGTGGGTTTTACTGTTGGGGTGGTCTTTGTATTTTTTTTTTACAGGTAAAGAGCTGTTTAACTTAGGGAAATGCCATACAAAAGGCCCTTTTAAGGGATATTGGTAGTTTATTGTAGGCTAGGGTTTTTTTTTATTTTGGGTGTGCTTTTTTATTTTTATAGGGCTATTAGATTATGTGTAATTGTTTTTTGTTTTTTATAATATCGTTTGTTATTTTTGTAATTTAGTCTTTTTTATTTTTTGTAATTAGATACTTTGTAGGTTTTTTTTAATGTGTAATATAGTTTATTTAATTGGTAGTTAGTTTAATTTCAGTTTAATAGTTATATTAGTTTAATTGTTAGTTTAAACTTAGTTTTTTTAATTTGACAGGTAAGTTTTAATTTAATTTAAGATAGGAAAATTGAAATTTTAATATAAAGTTAGGAGGACGTTAGGTTTAGGGGTTACTAGTTTAAAATAGTTTATTGCGATGTGGGGGCTTTCAGTTTAGGGGTTATTAGTTTAATTTAGTATATTTCGTTGTGGGGGGCTTGCGGTTTAGGGGTTAATAGGTTTATTATAGTGGTGGTGGTGTAGGGCTTAATTAGTTTAGTATAGTGGGGGCGATGTGGGTGGACGGCAGATTAGGAGTTAATTATATTTAAATAGTGTTTGCAATGTGGGAGGGCAGCGGTTTTGGGGTTAATAACTTTAGTATAGTGGCGACAATGTCGGGCAGCGGCGTAATAGGGGTTAAAAAATTTTGTTAGGGGCAGCGATGTCGGGAGCGGCAGATTAGTTAATAACTTTAATATAGTGTTTGCGATGCGAGAGGGCCTTGGTTTAGGGGTTAATAGGTAGTTTATGGTTGTTAGTGTACTTTGTTTTATGTAACAGTTTTGTAGCGTAAAACTCATAACTACTGCTCTCAGATTGCAAATCAGATCTTGTCGGTATAGGCTAGAACACAAGCTTTTTAGCCTCACCGCAAAACTCGTAATGGCTGCGTTATGGAAGTCCCATGCAAAAACGTCATTTTTTTACGTGTGCAGGACTGACGTTGCGTTACAGGCTAAAAGGCTTGCGGTATAGCTATACCGGCAAGACTCGTAATGGCTGCAGTGCTGTTTTAACGCTGAAATTAATTTTTTTCAGCATTAAAACACAAATGTACAACTTGTAATCTTAGTGACTCAGAACCCAATAACAATTCACTCTTGATAATAATATAAATAACATACGGAACCCAATAACAATTTACTTTTGATAATAATATAAATAACATACAGAACCCAATAACAATTCACTCTTGATAATAATATAAATAACATACAGAACCCAATAACAATTCACTCTTGATAATAATATAAATAACATACAGACCCAATAACAATTTACTTGTGATAATAATATAAATAACATACAGAACCCAATAACAATTCACTCTTGATAATAATATAAATAACACACAGAACCCAATAACAATTTACTTTTGATAATAATATAAATAACATACAGAACCAAATAACAATTCACTCTTGATAATGATATAAATAACATACAGAACCCAATAACAATTCACTCTTGATAATAATATAAATAACATACAGAACCCAATAACAATTCACTCTTGATAATAATATAAATAACATACAGAACCCAATAACAATTCACTCTTGATAATAATATAAATAACATACAGAACCCAATAACAATTCACTCTTGATAATAATATAAATAACACACACAGAACCCAATAACAATTCACTCTTGATAATAATATAAATAACACACAGAACCCAATAACAATTTACTTTTGATAATAATATAAATAACATACAGAACCCAATAACAATTCACTCTTGATAATAATATAAATAACGTACAGAACCCGATAACAATTCACTCTTGATAATAATATAAATAACACACACAGAACCCAATAACAATTCACTCTTGATAATAATATAAATAACACACAGAACCCAATAACAATTTACTTTTGATAATAATATAAATAACATACAGAACCAAATAACAATTCACTCTTGATAATGATATAAATAACATACAGAACCCAATAACAATTCACTTTTGATAATAATATAAATAACACACAGAACCCAATAACAATTCACTCTTGATAATAATATAAATAACATACAGAACCCAATAACAATTCACTCTTGATAATCATATAAATAACATACAGAACCCAATAACAATTCACTCTTGATAATCATATAAATAACATACAGAACCCAATAACAATTCACTCTTGATAATCATATAAATAACATACAGAACCCAATAACAATTCACTCTTGATAATAATATAAATAACACACAGAACCCAATAACAATTCACTCTTGATAATGATATAAATAACATACAGAACCCAATAACAATTCACTTTTGATAATAATATAAATAACATACAGAACCCAATAACAATTCACTCTTGATAATAATATAAATAACATACAGAACCCAATAACAATTCACTTTTGATAATAATATAAATAACATATAGAACCCAATAACAATTCACTCTTGATAATAATATAAATAACATACAGAACCCAATAACAATTCACTCTTGATAACATAAATAACATACAGAACCCAATAACAATTCACTCTTGATAATAATATAAATAACGTACAGAACCCAATAACAATTCACTTTTGATAATAATATAAATAACACTCAGATCCCAATAACAATTCACTTTTGATAATAATATAAATAACACTCAGATCCCAAAAACAATTCACTTTTGATAATAATATAAATAACACTCAGATCCCAATAACAATTCACTTTTGATAATAATATAAATAACACTCAGATCCCAATAACAATTCACTTTTGATAATAATATAAATAACACTCAGATCCCAATAACAATTCACTTTTGATAATAATATAAATAACACTCAGATCCCAATAACAATTCACTTTTGATAATAATATACAGAAACCAATAACAATTTACTTTTGATAATAATATAAATAACATACAGAAATCAATAACAATTTACTTTTGATAATAATATAAATAACATACAGAACCCAATAACAATTTACTTTTGATAATAATATAAATAACACACACATAAACCAATAACAATTTACTTTTGATAATAATATAAATAACATACAGAACCCAATAACAATTTACTTTTGATAATAATATAAATAACATACAGACCCAATAACAATTTACTTTTGATAATAATATAAATAACATACAGACCCCAATAACAATTTACTTTTGATAATAATATAAATAACATACAGACCCCAATAACAATTTACTTTTGATAATAATATAAATAACATACAGACCCAATAACAATTTACTTTTGATAATAATATAAATAACATACAGACCCCAATAATAATTTACTTTTGATAATAATATAAATAACATACAGAACCCAATAACAATTTACTTTTGATAATAATATAAATAACACACAGACCCCAATAACAATTTATTTTTGATAATAATATAAATAACACACTCAGAACCCAATAACAATTTACTTTTGCTAATAATATAAATAACACACTCAGAACCCAATAACAATTTATTTTTGCTAATAATATAAATAACACACTCAGAACCCAATAACAATTCACTTTTGATAATAATATAAATAACACTCAGATCCCAATAACAATTCACTTTTGATAATAATATACAGAAACCAATAACAATTTACTTTTGATAATAATATAAATAACATACAGAAATCAATAACAATTTACTTTTGATAATAATATAAATAACATACAGAACCCAATAACAATTTACTTTTGATAATAATATAAATAACACACACATAAACCAATAACAATTTACTTTTGATAATAATATAAATAACATACAGAACCCAATAACAATTTACTTTTGATAATAATATAAATAACATACAGACCCAATAACAATTTACTTTTGATAATAATATAAATAACATACAGACCCCAATAACAATTTACTTTTGATAATAATATAAATAACATACAGACCCCAATAACAATTTACTTTTGATAATAATATAAATAACATACAGACCCAATAACAATTTACTTTTGATAATAATATAAATAACATACAGACCCCAA
Source organism: Bombina bombina (assembly GCF_027579735.1). Lineage (NCBI taxonomy): Eukaryota > Metazoa > Chordata > Amphibia > Anura > Bombinatoridae > Bombina > Bombina bombina. Next base: position 1,200,041,205 of record NC_069502.1, read on the forward strand.
TAATAATTTACTTTTGATAATAATATAAATAACATACAGAACCCAATAACAATTTACTTTTGATAATAATATAAATAACACACAGACCCCAATAACAATTTATTTTTGATAATAATATAAATAACACACTCAGAACCCAATAACAATTTACTTTTGATAATAATATAAATAACACACTCAGAACCCAATAACAATTTATTTTTGCTAATAATATAAATAACACACTCAGAACCCAATAACAATTTACTTTTGATAATAATATAAATAACACACTCAGAACCCAATAACAATTTACTTTTGCTAATAATATAAATAACACACTCAGAACCCAATAACAATTTACTTTTGCTAATAATATAAATAACACTCAGATCCCAATAACAATTTACTTTTGCTAATAATATAAATAACACTCAGATCCCAATAACAATTTACTTTTGATAATAATATAAATAACACTCAGAACCCAATAACAATTCACTTTTGATAATAATATAAATAACATACAGACCCAATAACAATTTACTTGTGATAATAATATAAATAACATACAGACCCCAATAACAATTTACTTTTGATAATAATATAAATAACATACAGACCCCAATAACAATTTACTTTTGATAATAATATAAATAACATACAGACCCCAATAACAATTTACTTTTGATAATAATATAAATAACACACAGAACTCAATAACAATTTACTTTTGATAATAATATAAATAACACATAGAACCCAATAACAATTTACTTTTGCTAATAATATAAATAACACACTCAGAACCCAATAACAATTCACTTTTGCTAATAATATAAATAACACAAACAAACAGGCTTATAAAACATACTTTTTGTGCTGATTTCACATTGGTTATCCACGTTGTTTTTTTTACTGGGGTAACAGTAGCTATGTCAAAATGTAGCTTAGTCCTATCCAATTGAATAATGTCCAGATATAGAGGAAGAACAAATGCCAAACATGAAATAATATAGAGAAAGCTACATGTGTTGGCATAGCACATCAACAAATATACTGTACATTCACTCAGTGATAATATTATATAGCCCAGGGATCTTAAAACCATGGGTTGGGACCCATTACTGGGTAATAACTTGTTTGTGTGTTATAGGAGAGTGTGTGTGCTGTGTGTTATATATGAGAGTGTGTATGGTGTGTGTTGTATAAGAGTGTGTGATGTCTGTGTGTGTGTGTGTTATATTAGAGTGTGTGTGGTATATGAGAGTGTGTGGTTTATGTGTGTGTTGTATTAGAGTGTGTGAATGTGGGGTGTGTGTTGTATGAGAGTGTGTGTATGTGTTGTATGAGTGTGTATATGTGTTTATGAGAGTGTGTGTATGTGTTGTATGAGAGTGTATATGTGTTGTATGAGAGTGTGTGTATGTGTTGTATGAGAGTGTGTGGTGTCTCTGTGTGTGTGTTATATGAGAGTGTGTGTGGTATATGAGAGTGTGTGGTTTATGTGGGTGTTGTATGAGAGTATGTGTATGTGGTGTGTATGTGTTGTATGAGAGTGTGTGTATTGTATGAGAGTGTGTGTATATGTTGTATGAATGTGTATATGTGTTGTATGAGAGTGTGTGTATGTGTTGTATGAGAGTGTGTGTATGTGTTGTATGAGAGTGTGTGGTGTTACTGTGTGTGTGTTGTATGAGAGTACGTGTGGTATATGAGAGTGTGTGGTTTATGTGGGTGTTGTATTAGAATGTGTGTATTTGGTGTGTATGTGTTGTATGAGAGTGTGTGTAATGTATGAGAGTGTGTGGTGTGTGTATTGTATGAGTGTGTGTGGTGTGTTATTACATTTTACAACACTTTCACGTTTGGCTACAATCAGGTATTAAGTAGACACACATTTTAGTCACTCTGCCAAAAATTGCAGCTATTTTGTTGTATAGCACTTAAAAAATGTTCAGTTCCAGCATACAAATAGGGTTGTGAAGGTATGTGGTAGCTAAAAAAAGTTTGAAGAACCCTGGTATAGCCTACTAAGGGCCAGAATATGAGTGGAGCACAATATATCACTTTCGCGAGCATGATATTTGCGCTTTTCTCAGTAATACCAGAGCACATTTGAATTACAAGTAGTGATGTCCCCAAATAGTTCGCCGGCGAATAGTTCCCGGCGAACATAGCTTGTTCGCGTTCGCAACGGTGGGCGAACATATGCGATGTTCGATCCACCCCCTATTCGTCATCATTGAGTAAACTTTGACCCTGTATCTCACAGTCTGCAGACACATTAAAGCCAATCAGCAGCAGACCCTCCCTCCCAAGACCCTCCCAGCTCCTGGACAGCAGCCATTTTAGATTCATTCGGAAGCTGCTTTCTTAGTGAGAGGAGGGACAGTGTAGCTGCTGCTGATTTAATAGGGAAATTGATAGCTAGGCTAATGTATTCAGTGTCCACTACAGTCCTGAAGGACTCATCTGATCTCTGCTGTAAGGACAGCACCCCAAAAAGCCCTTTTTAGGGCTGCTTTTTTATTTTTTAGGTCTGCTAGTGTAATCTAATTGCAGTTGCCTGTCTGCCAGAGTGTGTGTTGTAACAGTAGTGTAAATTTAAAAAAAAAAAACTTTTTTGACTGTTAAACATCAGTCTGCTAGTGTAATCTAATTGCAGTTGCCAGAGTGTGTGCCAGGCTCACAGCGTATACTGTGCCACTTGCCCAGTGCCACCACTCATATCTGGTGTAACATTAGTGTAAATTTAAAAAAAAAAATTTTGACTGTGAAACATCAGTCTGCTTGTGTAATCTAATTGCATTTGCCTGCCTGCCTGTCAGCGTGTGTGCCAGGCCCACTTGCCCACAGTGCCACCACTCATATCTGTTGAAACAGTAGTGTAAATTTAAAAAAAAAAAAACTTTTTTGACTGTTAAACATCAGTCTGCTAGTGTAATCTAATTGCAGTTGCCTGCCTGCCAGCGTGTGTGCCAGACTCACAGCGTATACTGTGCCCACTTGCCCAGTGCCACCACTCATGTCTGGTGTAACATTAGTGTAAATTTAAAAAAAATATATATATTTTGACTGTGAAACATCAGTCTGCTTGTGTAATCTAATTGCAGTTGCCTGCCTGCCAGCGTGTGTGCCAGGCCCACTTGACCACAGTGCCACCACTCATATCTGTTGTAACAGTAGTGTAAATTTAAAAAAAAAAACTTTTTTGACTGTTAAACATCAGTCTGCTAGTGTAATCTAATTGCAGTTGCCAGAGTGTGTGCCAGGCTCACAGCGTATACTGTGCCACTTGCCCAGTGCCACCACTCATATCTGGTGTAACATTAGTGTAAATTTAAAAAAAATATATATATATTTTGACTGTGAAACATCAGTCTGCTTGTGTAATCTAATTGCAGTTGCCTGCCTGCCAGCGTGTATGCCAGGCCCACTTGCCCACAGTGCCACCACTCATATCTGTTGTAACAGTAGTGTAAATTTAAAAAAAAAAACTTTTTTGACTGTTAAACATCAGTCTGCTAGTGTAATCTAATTGCAGTTGCCTGCCTGCCAGCGTGTGTGCTAGGCCCACTTGCCCACAGTGCCACCAACAGGCACCTCAACTGCCTCTGGGAACCTTACCATGGGTCCCAGACCGCACGTCTTGTAATTCTCTGTCTGGGAAATTATCTATCTATCAAATCTATCTATTTATCTATCAAATCTATCTATCTATCGTATCTATCAAATGTATATTGCATCTATTGATCTATCTAATCTATGTATCTATCAATCTATCAAATCTATCTATCTCGTGGCCGGACTGTTTTGTGACAGCCACTTGTGTTTCGGCCAAATGTCCGTCGGCTAAAAGTCGATCTATCAAATCTATCTATCTCGTGGTTGTGCAAATGGACTGTTTGCGGTTGTTTGCGGTGCGTTAAACGGGGAGTTTGGTCTGTCACTGTGAAGCGGGCGTAACCCTTACACTACCTGATCGATACAACATCATACCTGATGTTTTAAAGCACGTTATTCCAAACAATTTAGGAATGTTAAGGGATTTATGCCCTTTATGGATTAAAACCAGACTCAGCATCAACTATGTAATTTTACGTGGGAGTTTTGCCATGGATCCCCCTCCGGCATGCCACAGTCCAGGTGTTAGTCCCATTGAAACAACTTTTCCATCACTACTGTGGCGAGAAAGAGTCCCTGTGGGTTTTAAAATTCGCCTGCCTATTGAAGTCAATAGCGGTTCGCCCAGTTTGCCGGTTGCGAACAGTTGCGGATGTTCGCGTTCGCCGTTTGCGAACGGAAAATTTTCAGTTCGCGACATCACTAATTACAAGTTGAGTGCGATGCAAACGCGACCTCACTTTGGCATTGCATAGAAGCTTTGCTCTCACGAGAGAGTGCTTCCATAGGCTCTAAAGGGATCTTCGTTCTTTTGCCGTGAGACATGGCTGAGAATCTAGTGCAGCGCAGCGATGGGAAGCAAATGTTAAATATATATTATATGCTTATATACATATATATATTTATGTGTTTATATGTGTATATATTTACTGGTAACACACAGTTCCCCATAGACTGAATGTAAAGGCACTTTTCAGTTCGTTTTTTTCTAACACCCCACACCTGTTAGCCTATTAACTTTAACCCCTAAAAACTGCTTTGTGGATTTTTTTTTTATAAAAAAAAATGCTACATTATTTTTTTTTATAAAAAAAACTACAAAATACTTTATTTTGGCGGATATTTTGAAAATTAACCAGAGATCTGATCTTTAGTTCATTTTCAGAGTGCTAATTGCTACCGCGAGCTTGCGGTAGCAATAACCAGCCACATGTTATAGCTGGCTATTTATCGTGCACCTGTAAACGGGTGATTTTGCCTGTTTACAGGCGAGCAATAAATTAATGCTCCACTTGTAGAGTAAGCAAGTTTTATATTGTACCATTAGTTTATATTATTTATATTTTATTACTGAATGAAGTTTTAGAACTTAATTCAAATTAGTGATGTCACGTAACTCACTAAACAACAGAATAGTCTAATACAGTAATAGAATAACAACCACAAATGAGTCTAATTACTATTTCAGATTAAAATAACAAAAGGTCTAAGACATAATTTAACACAGTCCTCACGTATAGCACTTACACTGATCCATGCTGCAGTTTATTCTTCAGATACAAAATGTTCTTTTAGAGACTTGATTTATGAAGCAATATTTCAGGTTTTCATCATTAGTGTCATGTTCCTGACATCCTTACACTTTTTTGTTAGACCCACATTAAACTTGTAAAAAATTGTTTTCAATCTCAATGTCTATGAATTAAGATCCCTTGGCAGAGAAATCACTTCAACTCAAACTCTAAACATAAAATAGAATAAAACTCATAAGAGCAAATGTTGCAAAAAATAAATTATTCATTTTACACCAACACTAGTATTATCAACAATATATCCCCTCAACAACACAAATGTGTAACACTCAGCAGCACAAATGTGTAACACTCAGCAGCACAAATGTGTAACACTCAACAGCACAAATGTGTAACATTCAGCAGCACAAATATGTAACACTCAGAAGCACAAATGTGTAACACTCGACAGCACAAATGTGTAACACTCAACAGCACAAATGTGTAACACTCAGCAGCACAAATGTGTAACACTCAGCAGCACAAATGTGTAACACTCAACAGCACAAATGTGAAACACTCAGCAGCACAAATGTGTAACACTCAGCAGCACAAATGTGTAACACTCAACAGCACAAATGTGTAACACTCTGCAGCACAAATGTGTAACACTCAGCCGCATATATGTGTAACACTCAACAGCACAAATGTGTAACACTCAGCAGCACAAATGTGTAACACTCAACAGCACAAATGTGTAACACTCTGCAGCACAAATGTGTAACACTCAGCAGCACAAATGTGTAACACTCAACAGCACAAATGTGTAACACTCAGCAGCACAAATGTGTAACACTCAACAGCACAAATGTGTAACACTCAGCAGCACAAATGTGTAACACTCAGCAGTACACATGTGTAACACTCAACAGCACAAATGTGTAACACTCTGTCTGCAGCACAAATGTGTAACACTCAACAGCACAAATGTGTAACACTCAGCAGCACAAATGTGTAACACTCAGCAGCACAAATGTGTAACACTCGACAGAACAAATGTATAACACTCAGCAGCACAAATGTGTAACACTCAGCAGCACAAATGTGTAACACTCAACAGCACAAAGGTGTAACACTCAGCAGCACAAATGTGTAACACTCAGCAGCACAAATGTGTAACACTCAACAGCACAAATGTGTAACACTCAACAGCACAAATGTGTAACACTCTGTCTGCAGCACAAATGTGTAACACTCAACAGCACAAATGTGTAACACTCAGCAGCACAAATGTGTAACACTCGACAGAACAAATGTGTAACACTCAGCAGCACAAATGTGTAACACTCAGCAGCACAAATGTGTAACACTCAACAGCACAAAGGTGTAACACTCAGCAGCACAAATGTGTAACACTCAGCAGCACAAATGTGTAACACTCAACAGCACAAATGTGTAACACTCAGCCGCATATATGTGTAACACTCAACAGCACAAATGTGTAACACTCAGCAGCACAAATGTGTAACACTCAACAGCACAAATGTGTAACACTCTGCAGCACAAATGTGTAACACTCAGCAGCACAAATGTGTAACACTCAACAGCACAAATGTGTAACACTCAGCAGCACAAATGTGTAACACTCAACAGCACAAATGTGTAACACTCAACAGCACAAATGTGTAACACTCAACAGCACAAATGTGTAACACTCAGCAGCACAAATGTGTAACACTCAGCAGCACAAATGTGTAACACTCGACAGAACAAATGTGTAACACTCAGCAGCACAAATGTGTAACACTCAGCAGCACAAATGTGTAACACTCAACAGCACAAAGGTGTAACACTCAGCAGCACAAATGTGTAACACTCAGCAGCACAAATGTGTAACACTCAACAGCACAAATGTGTAACACTCAGCCGCATATATGTGTAACACTCAACAGCACAAATGTGTAACACTCAGCAGCACAAATGTGTAACACTCAACAGCACAAATGTGTAACACTCTGCAGCACAAATGTGTAACACTCAGCAGCACAAATGTGTAACACTCAACAGCACAAATGTGTAACACTCAGCAGCACAAATGTGTAACACTCAATAGCACAAATGTGTAACACTCAACAGCACAAATGTGTAACACTCAGCAGCACAAATGTGTAACACTCAGCAGTACACATGTGTAACACTCAACAGCACAAATGTGTAGCACTCTGTCTGCAGCACAAATGTGTAACACTTAACAGCACAAATGTGTAACACTCAACAGCACAAATGTGTAACACTCAGCAGCACAAATGTGTAACACTCGACAGAACAAATGTATAACACTCAGCAGCACAAATGTGTAACACTCAGCAGCACAAATGTGTAACACTCAACAGCACAAAGGTGTAACACTCAGCAGCACAAATGTGTAACACTCAGCAGCACAAATGTGTAACACTCAACAGCACAAATGTGTAACACTCAACAGCACAAATGTGTAACACTCTGTCTGCAGCACAAATGTGTAACACTCAACAGCACAAATGTGTAACACTCAGCAGCACAAATGTGTAACACTCAGCAGCACAAATGTGTAACACTCGACAGAACAAATGTGTAACACTCAGCAGCACAAATGTGTAACACTCAGCAGTACACATGTGTAACACTCAACAGCACAAATGTGTAACACTCTGTCTGCAGCACAAATGTGTAACACTCAACAGCACAAATGTGTAACACTCAGCAGCACAAATGTGTAACACTCAGCAGCACAAATGTGTAACACTCGACAGAACAAATGTATAACACTCAGCAGCACAAATGTGTAACACTCAGCAGCACAAAGGTGTAACACTCAACAGCACAAAGGTGTAACACTCAGCAGCACAAATGTGTAACACTCAGCAGCACAAATGTGTAACACTCAACAGCACAAATGTGTAACACTCAACAGCACAAATGTGTAACACTCTGTCTGCAGCACAAATGTGTAACACTCAACAGCACAAATGTGTAACACTCAGCAGCACAAATGTGTAACACTCAGCAGCACAAATGTGTAACACTCGACAGAACAAATGTGTAACACTCAGCAGCACAAATGTGTAACACTCAGCAGCACAAATGTGTAACACTCAACAGCACAAAGGTGTAACACTCAGCAGCACAAATGTGTAACACTCAGCAGCACAAATGTGTAACACTCAACAGCACAAATGTGTAACACTCAACAGCACAAATGTGTAACACTAAGCAGCACAAATGTGTAACACTCAACAGCACAAATGTGTAACACTCAACAGCACAAATGTGTAACACTCAACAACACAAATGTGTAACACTAAGCAGCACAAATGTGGAACACTCTGCAGCACAAATGTGTAACACTCAACAGCACAAATGTGTAACACTCAGCAGCACAAATGTGTAACACTCAACAGTACAAATGTGTAACACTCAACAACACAAATGTGTAACACTCAGCAGCACAAATGTGTAACACTCAGCAGCACAAATGTGTAACACTCAGCAGCACAAACATGTAACACTCAACAGCACAAATGTGTAACACTCTGCAGCACAAATGTGTAACACTCAACAGCACAAATGTGTAACACTCAGCAGCACAAATGTGTAACACTCAACAGTACAAATGTGTAACACTCAACAACACAAATGTGTAACACTCAGCAGCACAAATGTGTAACACTCAGCAGCACAAATGTGTAACACTCAACAGCACAAATGTGTAACACTCAGCAGCACAAATGTGTAACACTCAACAGCACAAATGTGTAACACTCAAGAGCACAAATTTGTAACACTCAGAAGCACAAATGTCTAACACTCAACAGCACAAATGTGTAACATTCAGCAACACAAATGTATAACACTCAGCAGCACAAATGTGTAACACTCAACAGCACAAATGTGTAACACTCAACAGCACAAATGTGTAACACTCAGCAAACCACAAAATACCTGACATTAATTTAAATAGCAAAATCTACATTCTTTTTTTATTATTTTGTTATTTTCTTTATGGAACGTTTTCTCCTTAAAGGGACATGAAACTCAAAATGGTTCTCCCATGACTCAGATACAGCTAATAATTTTAAACAACTTTCCAATTTAGTCTTATTATCAATTTAGCTTCATTCTCTTGACATTTTTAATTGAAGGAACAAGGCATTACTGGGAGCTAGCTGTAGACACTAGTAAACCAATGACAACAGGAATATACTGTATGTGCAACTGCCAATCAGCAGCTAGCTCCTAGCTCCTGAACTTACCTAGGTATTCTTTTTAACAAAGGATGCCAAAAGAAGACAGCAAATTAGATAATAGAAGTAAATTGGAAAGTTGTTTAAATTGTATTGTCTATCTCAGCAGTTCCCAACCTTTTTTCTCTCCCGTACCCCTTGATTAGGCTTTTCATTTATGAGTGTCCCCTCTATCAGGGTATTGTCAGGTATAAATAAACTACTTATTATCAGGGTATTGTCAGGTATAAATTCCTTACACGTCGCTCTTCATCTGCTGCACCTCTCTGCCACTCCCTTCACTGGCTTCCTCTTGCCTCTAGGATCAAACACAAAACTCTCACTCTTACATACAAAGCCCTCAACTGCACTGCTCCCCCCTACATCTCAGACCTTGTCTCCAGATACTCTCCCTCCCGTCCCCTTCGCTCTGCTCATGACCTCCTACTCTCCTCCTCTCTTGTCACCTCATCACACTCCTGTTTACAGGACTTCTCCAGACTGGCTCCCATCTTATGGAACTCTCTGCCTCGCTCCACAAGACTCTCCTCTAGTTTTAAAAGCTTCAAGTGCTCCCTAAAGACTCTACTGTTCAGGGACGCATACAACCTACGCTAACCTTTCCTAATACCAGTTCCTCTCCTCCCCTGCAATCCCCTGAACCCTCTTAGCAAGTAAGCCTAAAAGTCCTGCTGTTTGTAGTTCACCTTCTTAAGAGCTGACTACAACAGTGCAACTCTTGGCAGGGCCCTCTACCCTATAACTGTTTTGTTGTATTCCCCCTTTGTTTATAGCGCTGTGGAATCTGTTGGCACTCTACAAATAACCAATAATAATAATAATAAAGTATAAATAAACTATTTCTTATCAGGGTATTGTCAGGTATTAATAAACTATTTCTTATCAGGGTATTGTCAGGTATAAATAAACTATTTATTATCAGCGTATTGTCAGGTATTAATAAACTATTTATTATCAGCGTATTGTCAGGTATTAATAAACTATTTATTATCAGGGTATTGTCCAGTATTAATAAACTATTTATTATCAGGGTATTGTCAGGTATAAATAAACTTTATTATCAGGGTATTATCAGGTATAAATAAACTATTTATTATCAGGGTATTGTCAGGTATTAATAAACTGTTTATTATCAGGGTATTGTCAGGTATTAATAAACTGTTTATTATCAGGGTATTGTCAGGTATAAATAAACTACTTATTATCAGGGTATTGTCAGGTATAAATTCCTTACACGTCGCTCTTCATCTGCTGCACCTCTCTGCCACTCCCTTCACTGGCTTCCTCTTGCCTCTAGGATCAAACACAAAACTCTCACTCTTACATACAAAGCCCTCAACTGCACTGCTCCCCCCTACATCTCAGACCTTGTCTCCAGATACTCTCCCTCCCGTCCCCTTCGCTCTGCTCATGACCTCCTACTCTCCTCCTCTCTTGTCACCTCATCACACTCCCGTTTACAGGACTTCTCCAGACTGGCTCCCATCTTATGGAACTCTCTGCCTCGCTCCACAAGACTCTCCTCTAGTTTTAAAAGCTTCAAGTGCTCCCTAAAGACTCTACTGTTCAGGGACGCATACAACCTATGCTAACCTTTCCTAATACCAGTTCCTCTCCTCCCCTGCAATCCCCTGAACCCTCTTAGCATGTAAGCCTAAGAGTCCAGCTGTTTGTAGTTCACCTTCTTAAGAGCTGACTACAACAGTGCAACTCTTGGCAGGGCCCTCTACCCTATAATTGTTTTGTTGTACCCCCCCTTTGTTTATAGCGCTGCGGAATCTGTTGGCGCTCTACAAATAACCAATAATAATAATAATAAAGTATAAATAAACTATTTATTATCAGGGTATTGTCAGGTATTAATAAACTATTTCTTATCAGGGTATTGTCAGGTATAAATAAACTATTTATTATCAGCGTATTGTCAGGTATTAATAAACTATTTATTATCAGCGTATTGTCAGATATTAATAAACTATTTATTATCAGGGTATTGTCCAGTATTAATAAACTATTTATTATCAGGGTATTGTCAGGTATAAATAAACTATTTATTATCAGCGTATTGTCAGGTATAAATAAACTATTTATTATCAGGGTATTGTCCGGTATTAATAAACTATTTATTATCAGGGTATTGTCAGGTATAAATAAAATATTTATTATCAGGGTATTGTCAGGTATTAATAAACTATTTAATATCAGGGTATTATCAGGTATTTATAAACTATTTATTATCAGGGTATTGTCAGGTATTAATAAAATATCTACTGTCCGGTATAAATAAACTATTTATTATCAGGGTATTGTCAGGTATAAATAAACTATCTATTATCCGGTATTAATAAACTATTTATTATCAAGGTATTGTCAGGTATAAATAAACTATTTATTAGCAGGGTATTGTCGGGTATTAATAAACTATTTATTATAATAGTATAAATAAACTACTTATTATCAGGGTATTGTCAGGTATAAATAAACTATCTATTATCCAGTATTAATAAACTATTTATTATCAGGGTATTGGCAGGTATAAATAAACTATTTATTATCAGGGTATTGGCAGGTATTAATAAACTATTTATCATCAGGGTATCGTCAGGTATAAAAAAACTATTTATTATCAGGGTATTGTAAGGTATAAATAAACTATCTATTATCCGGTATTAATAAATTATTTATTATCAGGGTATTGTCAGGTATAAATAAACTATTTATTATCAGGGTATTGTCAGGTATAAATAAACTATTTATTATCAGGGTATTGTCCGGTATTAATAAACTATTTATTATCAGGGTATTGTCAGGTATTAATAAACTATTTATTATGAGGGTATTGTCAGGTATAAATAAACTATCTATTATCCGGTATTAATAAACTATTTATTATCAGGTATAAATAAACTACTTATTATCAGGGTATTGTCAGGTATAAATAAACTATCTATTATCAGGGTATTGTCAGGTATAAATAAACTATCTATTATCCGGTATTAATAAACTATTTATTATCAGGGTATTGTCAGGTATAAATAAACTATTTATTATCAGGGTATTGTCCGGTATTAATAAACTATTTATTATCAGGGTATTGTCAGTTATTAATAAACTATTTATTATCAGGCTATTGTCAGGTATAAATAAACTACTTATTATCAGGGTATTGTCAGGTATAAATAAACTATTTATTATCAGGGTATTGTCCGGTATTAATAAACTATTTATTATCAGAGTATTGTCAGATATAAATAAACTATTTATTATCAGCGTATTGTCAGGTATTAATAAACTATTTATTATCAGGGTATTGTCCGGTATTGATAAACTATTTATTATCAGGGTATTGTCAGGTATAAATAAACTATTTATTATCAGGGTATTGTCAGGTATAAATAAACTATTTATTATCAGGGTATTGTCAGGTATTAATAAACTATTTATTATCAGGGTATTGTCAGGTATAAATAAACTATTATTATCAGGGTATTGTCAGGTATAAATAAACTATTTATTGTCAGGGTATTGTCCGGTATTAATAAACTGTTTATTATCAGGGTATTGTCCAGTATTAATAAACTATTTATTATCAGGGTATTGTCCGGTATTAATAAACTATTTATTATCAGGGTATTGTCAGGTATTAATAAACTATTTATTATCAGGGTATTGTCAGGTATAAAGAAACTATTTATAATCAGTGTATTGTCAGGTATTAATAAACTATGTATTATCAGGGTATTGTCCGGTATTAATAAACTATTTATTATCAGGGTATTGTCAGGTATTAATAAACTATTTATTATCAGGGTATTGTCAGGTATAAATAAACTATTATTATCAGGGTATTGTCAGGTATAAATAAACTATTTATTGTCAGGGTATTGTCCGGTATTAATAAACTATTTATTATCAGGGTATTGTCCAGTATTAATAAACTATTTATTATCAGGGTATTGTCAGGTATAAATAAACTATTTATTATCAGCGTATTGTCAGGTATTAATAAACTATTTATTATCAGCGTATTGTCAGATATTAATAAACTATTTATTATCAGGGTATTGTCCAGTATTAATAAACTATTTATTATCAGGGTATTGTCAGGTATAAATAAACTATTTATTATCAGCGTATTGTCAGGTATAAATAAACTATTTATTATCAGGGTATTGTCCGGTATTAATAAACTATTTATTATCAGGGTATTGTCAGGTATAAATAAAATATTTATTATCAGGGTATTGTCAGGTATTAATAAACTATTTAATATCAGGGTATTATCAGGTATTTATAAACTATTTATTATCAGGGTATTGTCAGGTATTAATAAAATATCTACTGTCCGGTATAAATAAACTATTTATTATCAGGGTATTGTCAGGTATAAATAAACTATCTATTATCCGGTATTAATAAACTATTTATTATCAAGGTATTGTCAGGTATAAATAAACTATTTATTAGCAGGGTATTGTCGGGTATTAATAAACTATTTATTATAATAGTATAAATAAACTACTTATTATCAGGGTATTGTCAGGTATAAATAAACTATCTATTATCCAGTATTAATAAACTATTTATTATCAGGGTATTGGCAGGTATAAATAAACTATTTATTATCAGGGTATTGGCAGGTATTAATAAACTATTTATCATCAGGGTATCGTCAGGTATAAAAAAACTATTTATTATCAGGGTATTGTAAGGTATAAATAAACTATCTATTATCCGGTATTAATAAATTATTTATTATCAGGGTATTGTCAGGTATAAATAAACTATTTATTATCAGGGTATTGTCAGGTATAAATAAACTATTTATTATCAGGGTATTGTCCGGTATTAATAAACTATTTATTATCAGGGTATTGTCAGGTATTAATAAACTATTTATTATGAGGGTATTGTCAGGTATAAATAAACTATCTATTATCCGGTATTAATAAACTATTTATTATCAGGTATAAATAAACTACTTATTATCAGGGTATTGTCAGGTATAAATAAACTATCTATTATCAGGGTATTGTCAGGTATAAATAAACTATCTATTATCCGGTATTAATAAACTATTTATTATCAGGGTATTGTCAGGTATAAATAAACTATTTATTATCAGGGTATTGTCCGGTATTAATAAACTATTTATTATCAGGGTATTGTCAGTTATTAATAAACTATTTATTATCAGGCTATTGTCAGGTATAAATAAACTACTTATTATCAGGGTATTGTCAGGTATAAATAAACTATTTATTATCAGGGTATTGTCCGGTATTAATAAACTATTTATTATCAGAGTATTGTCAGATATAAATAAACTATTTATTATCAGCGTATTGTCAGGTATTAATAAACTATTTATTATCAGGGTATTGTCCGGTATTGATAAACTATTTATTATCAGGGTATTGTCAGGTATAAATAAACTATTTATTATCAGGGTATTGTCAGGTATTAATAAACTATTTATTATCAGGGTATTGTCAGGTATAAATAAACTATTATTATCAGGGTATTGTCAGGTATAAATAAACTATTTATTGTCAGGGTATTGTCCGGTATTAATAAACTGTTTATTATCAGGGTATTGTCCAGTATTAATAAACTATTTATTATCAGGGTATTGTCCGGTATTAATAAACTATTTATTATCAGGGTATTGTCAGGTATTAATAAACTATTTATTATCAGGGTATTGTCAGGTATAAAGAAACTATTTATAATCAGTGTATTGTCAGGTATTAATAAACTATGTATTATCAGGGTATTGTCCGGTATTAATAAACTATTTATTATCAGGGTATTGTCAGGTATTAATAAACTATTTATTATCAGGGTATTGTCAGGTATAAATAAACTATTATTATCAGGGTATTGTCAGGTATAAATAAACTATTTATTGTCAGGGTATTGTCCGGTATTAATAAACTATTTATTATCAGGGTATTGTCCAGTATTAATAAACTATTTATTATCAGGGTATTGTCTGGTATTAATAAACTATTTATTATCAGGGTATTGTCAGGTATAAATAAACTATTTATTATCAGGGTATTTTCAGGTATAAATAAACTATTTATTATCAGGGTATTGTCAGGTATAAATAAACTATTTATTGTCAGGGTATTGTCCGGTATTAATAAACTATTTGTTATCAGGGTATTGTCCAGTATTAATAAACTATTTATTATCAGGGTATTGTCTGGTATTAATAAACTATTTATTATCAGGGTATTGTCAGGTATAAATAAACTATTTATTATCAGGGTATTTTCAGGTATAAATAAACTATTTATTATCAGGGTATTGTCAGGTATAAATAAACTATTTATTATCAGGGTATTGTCCGGTATTAACAAACTATTTATAATCAGGGTATTGTCAGGTATTAATAAACTATTTATTATCAGGGTATTGTCAGGTATAAATAAACTATTTAAAATCAGTGTATTGTCAGGTATTAATAAACTATTTATTATCAGGGTATTGTCCGGTATTAATAAACTATTTATTATCAGGGTATTGTCAGGTATTAATAAACTATTTATTATCAGGGTATTGTCAGGTATAAATAAACTATTTATTGTCAGGGTATTGTCCGGTATTAATAAACTATTTATTATCAGGGTATTGTCCAGTATTAATAAACTATTTATTATCAGGGTATTGTCAGGTATAAATAAACTATTTATTATCAGAGTATTGTCAGGTATAAATAAACTATTTATTATCAGGGTATTGTCAGGTATAAATAAACTATCTATTATCCGGTATTAATAAACTATTTATTATCAGGGTATTGTCAGGTATTAATAAACTATTTATTTTCAGGGTAAACCCAGATAATAAATAGTTGATTAATAACTGACAATACCCTGATAATTACTTACAGCAAAACTAAAAGGCCACTTCTCTCTACTTATTCTCCTTGATCTGTCTGCAGCCTTTGATACTGTCGACCACACACCCTCTTTTGTTCCATACCCTCCAATCCTTCGGCATCTGTGACACAGCTCTCTCTTGGTTCTCTTCCTATCTGTCTAAACATACCTTTAGTGTAGCTTTCTATGGGGCATTCTCTGCCCCGTTACCTCTTTTTGCTGGGGTACTGCAAGGCTCTGTCCTGGCCCCCTTCTCTTCTCAAGCTACACGTCCTCACTAGGTTCCTTCATAAAGTCCCACGGGTTTCATTATCAT
Source organism: Bombina bombina (assembly GCF_027579735.1). NCBI lineage: Eukaryota > Metazoa > Chordata > Amphibia > Anura > Bombinatoridae > Bombina > Bombina bombina. The sequence continues at coordinate 1,200,057,811 of NC_069502.1, forward strand.
TTGTATGCCAACGATACCCAAATCTACCTCTCTGCACCAGAACTACCTCCTTCCTTGCTAACCTGTGTCACTAACTGTCTCTCTCATATCTCATCTTGGATGTCCTCTCACTACCTCAAGCTAAATCTCTCCAAAACTGAGTTCCTTATTTTCCCCCTTTCTTCCAAAATCTCCACCCCCCATGTCTCTATAACTGTTAATAACTCCATCATTACCCCAACCTCACATGCCCAATGTCTTGGGGTCACAGTGGACTCAGATCTTTCTTTCACTCCTCATATTCAGTCCTTGGCTAAAGCCTGCCGCTTCCACCTTAAAAACCGCTAAAATTAGACATTTCCTTATGCAAGGCACAACAAAGATTTTAATCCACTGTCTCATCCTTTCCCGCCTCGACTACTGCAACTCTATACTCTCTGGTCTCCCAAGCTACCGCCTAGTTTCTTTACAATCCATAATGAATGCCTCTGCCAGGCTGATCTTCCTTGCACGTTGCTCTTCATCTGCCACACCTCTCTGCCAATCCCTTCACTGGCTTCCTCTTGCCTCCAGGATTAAACACAAAATTATCACTCTGACACACAAAGTCCTCAATTGCACTGCTCCCCCCTACATCTAAGACCTTGTCTCCAGATACTCTCCCTCCCGTCCCCTTCGCTCTGCTCATGATCTCCTACTCTCCTCCTCTCTTGTTACCTCCTCACATTCCCGTCTTCAAGATTTCTCCAGATTGACTCCCATCTTATGGAACTCTCTGCCTCGCTCCACAAGAATCTCCCCTAGTTTTAAAAGCTTCCAGTGCTCCCTGAAGACTCTACTATTCAGGGACGCTTACAACCTACACTAACCTTCCTATCTCCACTACTATCCCCTAAAATCCCATAGCATGTAAGCCTATGAGCCCAGCTGTTTGTAGTTCACCTTTATAAGAGCCGACTACAACAGTGCAACTCTCGGAAGGACCCTCTCTCCCCATTTGATCCCTGTATTTTTATATACCACATATGTTCATAGCGCTGCGGAATCTGTTGGCGCTCTACAAATACCCGATACTAATAATAATAAGAAGAAGATAATAAATAGTTTAAGGTAAGCTATGCCTGAATGGCATACGACTGTACGTGTATCAACAGGATTAAAGCTCAGATCTCATTCTCAGGAGGAGCCCTGCTGTGTGACTGGTGCCCCTGGCAGCTGCCTGGTTGCCCCTAAACACGGCTCTGGGGGAGAAGTCAAAGTGTAATGATCATAAAAATAAATATTTAAATTTGTGAGATCAGATCGATATTAACCACCCAGCCACTATGGGCGTTTTTAGTTAAAAGTGAAACAATCTGAATCACGCAAGCACTAGCAGCAGCACTTTACTTACTGGTACTGACTATAACTTATTTGGAGATGCAGACTCGCCTCGACTGTGTGAGTCGCAACCTCCACAGCTCTACCACACGTGTCC